>NC_079225.1:42005952-42018452 GCF_029633865.1 Lampris incognitus | reverse complement strand
TTCCTCCCACCATCAAAAAGACATGCATGTTAGGGTTAATGCTCCTGTCTGTGCCCCTGAGCAAGGCAATGGAAAGAAGAACTGGAGTTGGTCCCTGGGTGCTGCAGCTGCCCACTGCTCCTAGCTACACGGCTAGGATGGGTTAAATGCAGAGCGTACATATCATTTGTATGTATGTACAAAATGACTAATAAAGAGTATTCTATTCTATTCTGTAACACAAAAACATATTGTTGTTCATGTTGTTGTTGTTTAAATTCAGATGGTCATGTGGTAACTGAGGTGGGCAGGTATTTACTGCAGGCCCCCCCCCCCTCGCCGCCTCCTAGATCTGCCCTTGACAGACATGTTGCGATGCAGATTTTTCAAAGCAGGGCAACTCAACGTGGGCCCGTCTGCCAAATCTGGGTGCTCAAATATAAGCAAAAGAAGTAAAAAAATATTCAAAGACTTTAAACTATTTTGTCTGGAGGAAGAACCAAAAGGCCTCAGCAGACGTGCAAACAGAAACGTCTGTCAATGGAGCGAGTGGCTAACTACTACTGAGATGCACAGAGGATCACCTTGTGTGTTAAACATATCTGTAGTTCTTCTCTTTCCCTAAAAGCCTTGCGATTTGCGGTCCTCTTTGTTTTTGACACCTCATTTAAGTTACCCTCGATATGCTTTTACGTATGCAGACGACCATCCGCTCAACATCTCAGATCGGTGAGCCTCTCTGCAAAAACACCCGTTTGTTCTTTCCTTGTGTCCTTTATTGTAGGTTTGATCTGTTTATTAGTTTAGTTATTACATCTAAGAATCGACAATTCCACATCATCTAAGACAGCGTTTCCCAACCCAGTCCTCGAGGAACCCATATCCTGCAGTTTTTCATTGTAACCCTGCATAGGTAGCCCTGCTTGTACTTACTCAACCGATCATCTCACAGCACTTAATTGTGCAAGGTGTGCAACATCTAACATAATTCACTGCTGATTGGTTGAGTAACTACAAACAGGTACCTACCTCTTTAGGGTTGCAAAGAAAATCTGCAGGATAGGGGTTCCTTGAGGACTGGGTTGGGAAACACTGATCTAAGAGATTATTTTTTAACCTCTTACCCTTTCCATGTGTTGAATGTCCAGAAGGATGTGTTTTGGGGATCTGGGGCACAGCGTCCACGTTTGGTGTGGGCACCGAGAGTGTAGAGGCAGTGAGGGAACTGATGACATGGCATTGACAGTTTAGAAGTGCAGACATGACGCTGGAGATACGGCACGGTGGTTAGCACTGTTGCCTCACAGCAAGAAGGTCCTGGGTTTGATCCCTGGGGTTGTCCAATCTTGGGGGTCATCCCAGGTCGTCCTCTATGGAGTTTGCATGTTCTCCCCGTGTCTTGCGGTGGGTTTTCTCCGGGTGCTCCGGTTTTCCCCCACCATCAAAAAGACATGCATGTTAGGGTTTATACTCCTGCCTGTGCCCCTGACCGAGGCACGGCAAGAGGAACTGGAGTTGGTCCCCGGGTGCTGCACGACGGCTGCCCACTGCTCCTAGCTGCACAGCTAGGATGGGCTAAATGCAGAGCGTAATTTCCCTACGGGGCTCAATAAAGTATATCCAAAAAAAAAACAAAAACCCTACAAACATCAGTCAACAACCAGCTTTAGGTGAACCACTTCCCTTAAACAGATGCTTACTATCTCTCATGCCTATATAGTATCTATAGTAACAGTGGCTAACACAACTGGTTGATGTTGTCATCTTAAGTAAGGCTTTGGGTGCATAGTACAGTGTTGGTGCCACAGTGTGGTCACGTTCTGACCGATGTGGTTTACACTACTTATATACAATAGCGTACTGTGGCGTTTCAGTCAGGGCCTTCAGTAACGAACTGCAGGCCCCCCCCCCCACTTCACACACACACACACACACACACACACACACACACACACACACACACACACACACACACAAACTCACGTATACAACCAACACAGCCACATACAAAGTACACTTCACACACTCTATGCACTACTGCATCAACACCAACAAGACACAGCTGATCTTCACAACCACACAACACACCCCACTGTGCACTATAGCAGCTATTGCAGCATCACCACCAGGTCCTCCTTTATGTCACTCAGCAACCCAGATTGCACAGTCACACCACATAGCACAACAACAACAACAACAACAACAAAACAAGTTTCCACACTTGATGTAAGTGGTCACTAGTCACTTGTGCAACTTCAACAAATTCAGTAAAATAAAGTATAGCCACAATATTATCAGTGCACCACCTTTAGTTCAATAAGAAATGGGCGGTGTGCATAGTTTTCTCAGGTTCTCAGTCAGAGCTACCCCGTTCTCCTCCCCAGCTCCACCCTCTCGTCCAGATATGGTCACGTCTGGTTTCAAAACGCCAAGAATGCGACGGGAAAATGTCAAACTTGAGT
The DNA here is from genome assembly GCF_029633865.1 of Lampris incognitus. Taxonomy (NCBI): domain Eukaryota; kingdom Metazoa; phylum Chordata; class Actinopteri; order Lampriformes; family Lampridae; genus Lampris; species Lampris incognitus. The sequence continues at coordinate 42,016,011 of NC_079225.1, read as the reverse complement.
CATCAAAAGGGGGTCGTGTCTAGGTGGTAACCCTAGATCGCGAAACTCTCGCGGGATTTTTAACCATAATTTAACCGAACGCTTACCTTGCGCATGTGGGAGAGTTTTGCAAATCCAGGGTTACCGTCTAGACACGAGCTCAAAACGGTAGTCCACAAACCAATGGGTGATGTCACGGTGGCTGCGTCTACTTCTTTATACAGTCTGTGGTCTTACCCCCTCTCTCCTCATTTCCCGTCTGCCTCTTCACTATCACTGTGTAATAACGGTGACAATGTCCAAAAAAAATAACTTAACTCTAGAGTGCGGGACTTTACATATAAACAAACATCCATGGCTGTCAAGCCCTTGCCCCTGGGTCAAGTTTGTAATTTGTGATATTGAGCTATACAAATAAAGTGGACTTGACTTGCCAAACGAGTTCACACAATGCTGATGAAGCCTGTAACCGCCAGGCGAACCTCTCTGTATTTCGCAGTATGCCAGGGTTTTAATCTGGTGTGTCTGTGGCGACATTCTCACGGTTCCAATTACAGGGGGGATTGGGTGTTCTGACCCCCCCCCCCCCCCGATTAAGACTCAGACCCTCTCCCCCAAAAGGGGTAAAAACAACAGGTTGGGGGGGGTCAGAACTTTTATATTCTTACCTGTAATCATAAATATTACAATGTATTTCCCATAGTCATGCCTGGGAGAATCTTGTAATACGATTTCAGACGCCCCAAAGTGGACCCTACCATTTCTTAACCTGGCGTTAGTTGAACGTCTTGCTTCTTTCCCATCATTGCAGTGGCTCGCGTCCTCATCAAAGTCTATGCTCACGTGCGTCTCGCAAGCCAGTGGAGACGCTGTAGGTTAATGTAAGTAGCTAGCTAGCTAGCTAGTTTAATACACTTTACTTTCTTACCTTCAGAGTTTCTGAATTAGATTGTGTCAAGTGTCTATGGATGAACTGCTAATGTTAGCTCGTTGCTGGCAGTTTTTCTCTAGTATACTTTGTTTCTCCTAGAATACTTTGTTGGTGACCCCAGACTACAAAAGTTGTGGTGGAGTATGTGCCCCCATGAGCTGGTATACTGGATTTGATTTGTCACTCATCGACAGAATGCAGACATCCCGTTAAACAAGCGCCGCTACTGTAAGGATTGTAAGTTTTCAGGACTGCTGGGATAGGCTCCAGCATCCCCGTGACCCTGAGAGCAGGACAAGCGGTTTGGATGCATGGATGAAGCACGCGCATGCGCCTTACTGGTTTTCCTTTACACCCTGGAGAAAAGTTGACCCCCCCCCCCCTTGTCATTGTATAATTCGCACTCTGGACATTCCCTTGCTGGAGCACCAGTAGCAATACGTTTTATGTCAACCAGCAATGATTGCTAGAGTTGAACTTTATTTTTTCTTTTTTGGGGGGGGGGGTTTCCCCCTTTTTTCCTCCCCAGTTGTACTTGGCTTATTACCCCACTCTTCTGAGCCATCCCGATCGCTGCTCCACCCCTCTGCCGATCCGGGGAGGGCTGCAGACTACCACATGCTTCCTCTGGACACATGTGGAGTCGCCAGCCGCTTCTTTTCCCCTGAGGAGTTTCGCCAGGGGGACGTAGCGCGCGGGAGGATCACGCTGTTCCCCCCCAGTTCCCCCTCCCCCCTGAACAGGCCTCCCCGACCGACCAGAGGAGGCCGCTAGTGCGGCGACCAAGACACGTACCCCACATTCGGCTTCCCCACCCGCAGACACGGCCAGTTGTGTCTGTTAGGACGCCCGATCAAGCCGGAGGTAACACGGGGATTCGAACCGGCGATCCCCGTGTTGGTAGGCAACGGAACAGACTGCCACACCACCCGGACGCCCACAGAGTTGAACTTTCTTTGTGACGAAAGCGTTCGCGTGCCCCTGATTGGCTCGCCTTCGGGCTTTCAGTCAGAAAGCTTCCGGGCTTGGAAGATATGGCGGGAAAACCTAAGAAGCGTCCAAGAGAAGTGTCTGATGCTCCAGAAAACGGAGAACTCGCCCTTCAGAAGAATTAAAGTCCAAAAAAAGAAGAAGAAGAAGAAGAAAGATCGACGACGAGGACAAACACTGATAACCATCGGTGTAGCTTTTCCTCGGAGACTCGCTGAAAGAGGAGAGGAAGTAATTACTCTCACTGCAAAAGGGGGAGACAAAACGTCTGCACTGCAGGTTTAACTCCCCCCCCCCCCAAAAAAAATGCTGCAACACCGGTCTTACTTGAAAAACGATAACGATCTGTCTGCCGTCAAATGTTCCCACTAAGATGTTGCAGCGGTCTCCCCCCCTCCCCCTCCCCCCCCCCTCCCCCGCTGCCCGAAACGCGGCGCGTTGCCGCCAGACGTGTAAGGTCACTAGCTGGTATGGAGTGATGTAATGCAATATCCCACCTTAACGCCAGGAGACGTTTCAAGGATGACGGCAGGCGAGCGAGAAGGGGAACTGACAACATCAAACATCCCAAGTACTCAAAGGCACCGCCCCTGTGGCCACACGCTCAACTTTGACCTTTGACCCCGTACATGTACGGCCGCAAATAAGACTGATGAGAGGCCTCCCCCCCACCCCCGCCCCCACCCCACCCCCGCACATGATTTTCCTTACTCCAAATTTAAACAGTGGAGCGCACTCGGTCTCGGATCCAGCCTGGGAGTAAACATCCATCCATGCCGGCGGAGGCCTGAGAGACTGCCGGGTGACTCGGGGCGGGAGGATACACATACGTCACGTTGTGTTTGACAGACCAGATGCGGAGGTCCGGTCACGCCTGTCTCGGAGCCCTGCTCAGCTTTCCTTACGTGGCGGGTCGGATGGACGGTGACGTCATCACGGGGCAGGGGAGCGTTCGCCGTCATAGAGCGCCGTGAGGAATTCAGTGCGTCGGACCCACGGTTTAAGGTGCAAATCTCGTGGCTGCCTTTTGGGTCAGGATCAGCGTGAAGAAGGGACAACGTGGCGAAACCCAACTTGTTCCCCCGCAGCCTTTAATTGCACTAATAGCCGCAATTCAAATTGCAGTTGCAACAGAATTGCATAGTGTGTTGTTGTTGCTGTTGATGTTGTTTTCAAACCTTGGAAATCAGGATGATTTTACGAAAATACCAAAGGAGGGAGGGGGGGAGGGGATGGGTGCACACGCAGCGTAGGTAATGAGCTCGAACGGACATCCCGGGAAGCGCCGGGCGGTGACGTCAGCATTAAATATCTGGGACATTTGGCGCTGGCTTGACAGCGCGGAGACGTGATTGAGAAGATGAGTTGGTTGAGAACGATTCCGTGACCAGAGGCTGATACACCACGCCACCCGCATCACCATCTCCCCCGTTCCCCCGACTGGGGGGGGGGGGAGAGAATCACTGCAGCTGCGGTGGAAACGAGGATATTGATAAGACTTCAATTTATCTTCGACTCTCTTTAATTCTATTCCTTTATTCTGAGTGCGCCATTTAATGCATACATTTAATGTATGCATTTAATGTATGTATTTAATGCATGCATTTCTTAACGGCGACAAAAGGAACTAAATTGAGCCGAATAATGGCGCCATTTGTTCAATGCGAACATTCTCTCCATCGTGTTCAATTATTGAAAAGCGCAATATTACGTTTTATTTATTTATTTTATTTTGCGTTCAATGGAGAGTCAGTCTCTCGGACGGTTCTGCAGGGTGCGTGCTAATTTGCACGGCACTGACCCAATTGGACTTTGCGTCAGCGCGTTGAAGACGGCAGGCGTGCTGGGACCTGGTTCCGGGCCTGCGGATTGGGGAGGCTCCCACGTGACGCCCGCGTCCTGCAGGAGGGGTGACCCATATTTCGCGTGGCTAGGCGCTCGTTTCCGGCAGCCTTCACAACGCATTTATCTTCGGCGCAGGCGGCGGGGGCTGCGGTCTGCAGCCAGCCAGCCAGCCAGCCAGCACCCTTTGTTCCCACAGTGTGAGGCCTAAAACATTTATTTACCCCCAAAAACCCCTGGCGGTTGTTTCCTTCCTCCGCTCCGTCGTGCTGCCTGTTGGTTCGAGGCCGTTATAACAAACCTTTCGTTTACACGGGCTCCTCGTATGGGCGACCACCAAACGATAAGCCCCTCATTAAAGAGCAATTTCGTTTGTAATCCCCACAAAAATGAAAATTAATTGGCGGAAACCGCGGCCGCTTCGAATTATAAACCTTTTAATTTACGGCCGGACGCACGTCTTTCCCGCTTTAATTAGCTTGGCGGAATAGTCTCAGATTGGTAATACATCCGGTGAGGACGGAAACGGGGCGGCCCGGCTGGCTCCCCGGGGCCTCGACTTTCTGTTCCTGCTCGAAGGGACGAACACATTTCAAGGGGAATTCTGCGGCGAAACGGAAACGGGCTCATGTGCATCATCACCATCATCACCATCATCATCATCATCATCATCATCTGACAGCACCTGCTGCTGGCGAGGCAGTTTTCTCAGACGACACGTTGTCATTCCTAATGACGCTCATATTTCACTGCACGGGCCACCCATCTCCCACACAATATTAAATTATTATTCTCAATAACAGTAATTATTATTATTATTAATAACAATAATAATAGTAATGATGACGATAATAACCACGATGGTAATAGTAATAATAAGAAACAATTATAATAATAATGATAATGATGATGATAATAATAATGGCAATAATAATAATGATGATGATAATAATAAAAGTAACTAGGATGATAATAATAATGGTAATAATGATGGTAATAATGAAAGAAACAATGATATTAATAATGATGATGATAATAATAATGATAATAATGATGGTAATAATAATGATAGAAACAATAATAGTGACGATGATAATAATAATAATAATAATGGTAATAGTAATAATGATGGTAATAATAATGATAGAAACAATAATAATAATGACGATGATAATAATAATAATGATGGTAATAATAATGATAGAAACAATAATAGTGACGATGATAATAATAATAATAATAATGGTAATAATAACAATGATGGTAATAATAATGATAGAAACAATAATAATAATGATAAAGATAATACTAATAATAATAATGATGGTAATAATAATGATAGAAACAATAATAATGGATGATGATAATAATGGTAATACTAATAATAATAATAATGATGGTAATAATAACAATGATGGTAATAATAATGATAGAAACAATAATAATAATGATGATGATAATACTAATAATAATAATTATGGTAATAATAATGATAGAAACAATGATAATAATAAAGACGATCACAGTAACAATGATAGTAATCTTGATAATAATAATAACAATGTAATAATAATGATGATGATGATCATTATTATTGCCATTTATTCTTATAGTTATAAGAATAACTATAAGAATAAAATAACGACGATGAACTGAAAATTAATTATATGATTTAATTTCATATATAATTATAATAAGATAAGAATGTGATGATGATGATGATAACTGATTATAAGAATAATAACGATAATAAAAAACGAAAACCATTTATTTGCACATTACTGTCGAGACGTGGCTAAATGCTCGCGGGGCTGAGCCCGCTCGAGCGTGTAGTGACGCCCCTCTGTTGAGTTTCTCTATTAAAGGGAATATTGGATGATGAAGGCATGTTTAACCTCCCTCCTCAATACGAACAGCGCGGAGTGGTCGGAGGGGGGGGGGCGCTGATCCGTGCTGGATTTGAATCCTCCTCCGTCCTTTATTTTATTCCGCAGAGACGAAACGGGACCCGAGCAACGCAACAGCAAAATAAATAAAATAAAAGAATCGAAACTAAATATCAACAAGTGTTACCGATAGAGGGTGAAGATTTGATTTATTATTGTTGTTATTATGTCGGAAGTCTGCAGACGCCCCTTGGTCGTTATTCCTCGTGGCTCTCCTCCTCTTCCTCGCACAAGCCAGCGGGGACTCTGCAGGAAGGAGCCGGGGGGGGGGAGCGTTTGGTTGGAGGAAGATGGCCGCAGCCTCCGCTGCGTCTTATTTCCCCTGCATTCCGAGTAGGTCATCCATCACTCCTGTCGCCATCAATCCAATAAACCCAGACAACTGCCATCCCGTCCCGTCCCGTCCCGTATCGACCGGATCTGGGCACGTGACCTGCTGTACAAACTAAGGTTTTCCTTCTCTTTCTTTTTCTTTGGGGTTTTTTTCCCCCCCTCTGGGTGTGTACCTTTCTTAGAAGAGCCATAGCCAAACACAAACGCAAGAAAAGCAGCAATAACACGTTTTATTATTATTAGTATTATTATTAGTATTATTATTGTTATTATTGTTGTTGTTTTCGGGGAAGAAACAGCGGCAGAAGTGGCGGTTCTTTCTTTTTCAATAAGTCTTTATTTTGGTTGTAGTGCAGAAATTTTTTTTGTCCTTTTGGTGCTATAAAACTATTTGAAACATCGTCCAAAAAAATGGAAAAATCTCCACGAGATGACCCCCCCCCTTCCTCCCCCCCCCCCCCCCCAAAACAGTAAATTCTCCCACAACTCTTTTTTTGTATTCAGTCCAGTCTCGGGAGAGCACGGGAGGGACGGAGTAGAAAATGAACGGCTGGAGCTGATGCGGTGCACGGGCAAGACGGACCTGCAGGGAGACCGGTCGGTAGAAGAAGAAGAAAAAGAAGAAGAAGAAGAAGAAGAGAGAGAAGAGCCGCATGATCTGGTTTTCACAAGATGAACAGAACAGCCAGAGGAGGAGCACACACCTCCACACACCACAACCGTTGCTGCGACTCTTCCCGAGCGAGTCCTCGTGTCTCTAACCCCCCCCACACCACCCCCTCACCCCCCCACCCCACCCCCCACCCCCACCCCAGTGTTCCCTCTCAAACGACAGAGCGTGCGGTTGTGGCTCCGTGTGTGTGCGCACGCGCGCAATGCTCCAATTGTCAAAAATGTACAAATATCGGGTGAATATATTTTTTCGGCAAGCTTCTTTCTCCCCCCCCCTCCTCCCCCCCCCCCCAAAAAAACCAAAAAACCAAAAAAAACCAAACCCGGCTCTTGTCTCTCGTGGTCCGCGGTCGTAGAAAAATAAATAAATAATTTAAAAACCGAAAACCTAACGCGTGCCACGCTGCCGTTTAGAGGTGGTGTTCTGCTTCCGGTGTGCACGTGGAAGTCCCGTCCCCCCCCCCTCGCGTTGTCATGTCGGGGGGCATCCGTACGCTCCGTCCACGGTGCCAACTTAGACCAACTCTGTCCGTCCATACTTGATCTAAGTTCGGGGTGGTGGGCGGAGTCTCTGCAGATGTGGGCGTTCCCGTGGCGGGTGTGGTCCTCTGCACCGGCTTGGGCGGTGGGGTGGGCGTGGTTTGGTGGGGTACAGGTGTGACGTGCTGCGTCACGCGCTCGTTGGCTCAGCAGCCTGATGGAGTTGTCCCTGAGCCAACCAGGGAGGCCTAGGAGCAGAGAGGGAGATCGGTTACGGTTAGTTAAGGCACAGACGATGACCTCATCCCAGAATGCCTTGCGGTATCAGTGTGTGTGTGTGTGTGTGTGTGCGTGTGTGTGTGTGCTGGTTTCGGGGTTACACGTTTGAGTCCTGCCGGAGCCGCCCGTGCCCAAAGAATACAACGTATAAGTATGCACCGACATGAGTTGTAGGTGAGGCTGCAGAAGGAGCAGGGGGTCTGCGGTCGGTGAGTGATGGTTTCTTGCAGACGTGACGAGTGTAAACATTCCCGAGATGCCTCCCAGCCTCATTAACAACCCCAGCTTGACAACACCCCCACCCTTAATGAGTGGCACGTGTCTCATCTGGAGATGAAATACTTCCGATACGCCGACACATTGTCTCAGGTTGAGCTATATTATATATACATATATATGGATGGATATCTATGTATCTATCCATCCATCCATCCATCCATCCATCCATGGATGGATGGATGGATGGATGGATAGATAGATAGATATAGATCTATCTATATATAGATATAGATAGATATAGATAGATCTATATATAGATAGATAGAGATCTATCTATATATAGATCTATCTATATCTATATAGATAGATAGATAGATAGATAGATAGATAGATAGATAGATAGATAGATAGATAGACAGATCTATATCTATCTCTATATATAGATCTATCTATCTATCTATCTCTATATATAGATAGATATAGATCTATCTATATATAGAGATAGATAGATATAGATAGATCTATATATAGATAGATATAGATCTATCTATATATAGAGATCGATGTGATAGATAGATAGATAGATAGATAGATAGATAGATAGATAGATAGATAGATAGATAGATAGATAGATAGATAGATAGATCTATATATAGAGATAGATATAGATCTGTCTATATATAGAGATGGATGGATGGATAGATAGATAGATGGATGGATGGATGGATGGATATATCCGAAAAGCAAACGAACAAGCAACACCGTGAGAGCCGCTCTCTTACAACCAACCAGCGACACACGTCAGAGGAAAAGTGGGCTGTGTACAGATACACACAATATTTCCTATTTCCCATTCTACCAATACACGGTGATGACGTAGACCCGGGGCCACAGGCGACTCGTGAACATGAACAAGGAAGGATTTTTTTTTTTTTTTTACAAAACGATTGACGGCACAAAATCTAAAAGAATTTTTAAAAATTATTAAACAAATTAGTTAATTGTTAATTTAAGTCAGGACCTGACACTTGACCAGATCCTGTCTACTGAAGACGCACAGAGACAAACTGACTCGTGTTATTCACCTCCAAAGCAATACATGGCACCACACACACACACACAGACACACACACATATATATATATATATATATATATATATATATATATATATATATATATATATACACACACACACATATATATATATATATGTGTATATATATATATACGTGTATATATATGTGTGTGTATATACGTATATGTGTGTATGTATATATATGTGTGTATGTATATATATGTGTGTGTTAGTGTGTATATATGTGTGTGTATGTATAGATGTGTGCATGTATACACACACACATATATATATATATATGTGTGTATATATGTGTATGTATGTGTATATATACATACACGTGTATATATATATGTGTGTGTATATTTATATATGTGTGTATGTATATATGTGTATATATATATGTGTGTATGTATAGATGTGTATGGATATATATGTGTGTGTGTATGTATAGGTGTGTGTGTATGTGTGTGTGTATGTATAGATGTGTGTATATGTATTTATATATGTGTGTGTGTATGTATAGATGTGTGTGTATGTATATATGTGTGTGTATGTATAGGTGTGTGTGTTTATGTATAGATGTGTGTGTGTGTGTGTGTATAGATGTGTGTGTGTGTGTGTGTTTATGTATAGATGTGTATGTATAGGTGTGTGTGTGTTTATGTATAGATGTGTATGTATAGGTGTGTGTGTTTATGTATAGATGTGTGTGTGTGTGTTTATGTATAGATGTGTATGTATAGGTGTGTGTGTTTATGTATAGATGTGTGTGTGTGTGTGTGTGTGTGTGTGTGTGTGCGTGTGTGTGTGTGTATAGATGTGTGTGTGTGAGGGTGTAACGGGGACGGCAGCATATGGTCAGGCCAGATGTACAGGACGGTATAGATGAAGATGAACTAGCGGCTCACTCATGTGCTCCATAATGGCTAAATGTTATGGCTGTGCCTTTATCGTGCATGGGAACCCCTCGGCATTACTCCCCCAGCAGTCCCTCGCTCGCAGTCCCGGGGCTGGATTACTGCCCCCAGCCCGCACGCGCTCCCCCACCGCTCGCGCAGCAGATCGGGCGGACGCGGGAGCTGGCAGCGCTGCGGAGCCGCTGCAGTCACTGGTCAATGATCACCCCGATGAGAAGTAATTGGATTAAATAGTCTCCCCAAAAAAATATATAGCCCCGCCATTTATTCAGGCCGAGAGCGTGACGTCTCTATGCAGGACACCCCCCCCTCTCCCCTCTTCCATCCTCCTCCTCCTCCTCCTTCCTCTCCTCCTCTCTCCTTTCCTTTCAGATGAAAAAACCGTCGCTAT
>NC_079225.1:41970611-42005752 GCF_029633865.1 Lampris incognitus | reverse complement strand
CTGCCGGCCCTGCTGGTCTCGGTGGTCTTCTCCAGTTTATCTTCGGGATCCTGAAGAAAGAATCCAGTGAGGAGTAAAACGTTGATGTAGCAGGGGTGCCAAACTGCAGGCCTCGAGGGCCGCAGTGTCCTAAGGCATTTGTTGCAGCCGTGCACTACACCACCTGATTAAACTAGTTCCCTTCTCTGCTTGATCCAGGAGGCGAGCTAATTAGTGAAATCAGGTGGTGTAGTGCACGGTTGCAGCAAATGCTTGCAGACACTGCGGCCCTCGAGGCCTGGAGTTTGACACCCCTGATGTATAGTAACGCACACACGTGCCGTATCGGGGTTGGCGTCGGCAACAGCATCCAACAAAAACTGCCCATGCTGAAATTCACTGGAGCAGAATGGCATCGGAGGGCAACGTGAGCAACGGCACCACCGGTCGCTGTTTGCTCTCAGCAGAATCCGGTTCTGGATGGTCCCCACCGGCCATATCCCGCTGCCCGGCTAATGCAGCAGCAGCAGCCTCGGCCTCCCCCTGCAGCATCTCTTTGGTCGAACACTCTGGCTGGGATGAATGCGGCTGAATATCCGAGTCAGCCAAATCACTGTGAAACGTGTCCTCGTTCCTGTGCACTCATATTCTGGGATGCCATTTCCCCCCCGTTGGAAGGAAAGCTCGTTTGCTAAACAAGCAGCGTCATCTAGAGCGGAGACTGGAAATCCAAGCCGAACTCGCCCGTGGTTCTTCCCGGTCACCGTCTACGTCACCGATGCGTCAAATGACGACACCTGGTGCCGGAAGAACCGATTTTGCAGCTGCGGCCCAGAGACAGAGAATATTGGCAACATCTGCAGACGTTTTTCACACTAGTTCCCCAGATTCGGATAGACAGAGATGAGGCTGGAAATCTGTGAAGTGTTCCTTTAACTGTGTTGCATTCCCAGTGTGGAGTTGGAAAACAACGAGACAGGAGACGTGAGAGTAGACGTAGTCGAGGTAGTTTACTAGCTCCAACTTAGCATGTCATACATCTGACAACGACACTGAACTGCCTGTGAACCGGAAGCGGAAGTGCATTAGCTGACCCCTCGCCTCTTCCCTTAAAGGTACACCGTCCTCTTAGGCGAATGTCTCTCGATATATAGATGTGGGTCACCACACCAGTGTGATTCACAACAATCCTTCTGTACACAGGCATTGTTTTCTTAGCAGTGCAGTGTCTCATCATCATCATCATCATCATCATCATCATCATCATCAGTGTCAAACTTCCAAATACTGTAATTTTTTTTCTTTTTTTGCATTCTGTGTCGGACCCCCCCTACCCCCACCCCACCCCACCCCACCACCCCACCACCACCACCATTCTCTAATTCCTTATTTGGAAAAACGTGACCTTTGACTATTTCATTTATCAACTATTTGGATACTTTATTTGGGAACTTAACTGGTCGTCAGCAAATCTTCAAAATAATTTTTTGAACGGTCTGTGAACAGTGACCTCTCCTGGACAGCGTGTGCCATTGCGTGGCCCGCAACGGAGGAATAAAGACGTGACGAGAGCGCCACCCACTGGACCTGGTGACGTTGTGGGAGGATGAGGATGCTGCTCGGTGGAGGAGGCGTCATGCGTTAGAACAAAATGGAGAAGACAACAGTGACATCTGACAGTAAGGGGCACGTGAAGTAAAAACAACACGATCAGACCTGACAATTAAAACAATTAAAGCAACACAGATGAAGGAACAGCAGAAGTCAGAGGTGTTAAACCAGACGGGAAAAACGAGTTTAAAACGCAGTATATCTGTTGTTGGCAAGAGCTGCACACGCTGTTAAAATACCTGTTGGTTAGAATATTTTAAGCAGGAGGCACCCAGGAGTTTTACATGTATTTTAATACCGTCCAAGTCAAGTCTACACAGCTTAAAACATGACGCCTCCTCTGAGTTTCCTCTCATCATCTAGCGGTGTTCCTCAACCGGGGGTCCGCGGACCCCTAGTGGTCCGTGGTGTCATTGCAAGGGGTCCGTGAAAATAAAATATCTTTAAAAAAAAAAGATCCTATGACATTTATAGAAACAGGATTATTTTACTCAGATGTGACTGAGACCTTTATCTACCTAAACTATAAAGGGTAACAGGACTTTTTTCTCTAATTACATCTGTTTCACAAGACCAAATATGGACCCAGCAGATCTGCTCAGCTTGCCGTTTACTTGGGAGGGTTTCGGTGTGCCGAGGGACACCTTCCTGAACGAGGAGCCAGGCTTCTTTAAACTGCTCACGGCCATCTGGAGGAGGGACCCTGAGTTTGCCCATGAAATTGCTGTTTTTCAGGTGGTGGCACTACCCGTTTCCTAATCCTCCCAAGCCTCGCATCTCGGCCTCCCGTAATTCCCCGGAGTCTCAGCTGCCCGGCGTGCCAGAGTCTCAGCGACTCGGCCTTCCATGTCTCGAGTAGTCCCGACGCCTGTACCCCGAGCGGCTGACCGGTCTGTGCCGCCGGCCTCCAGGTCATCCCCCTGCCTGTCCGCCGGGGCTGCTCCGTCTTTCAGTCCTGCGTCTTGGTCACCCTGGTTGCATCCGGCGGTCCAGTCCTCGGGCCCTCCGCCTGAGATCTCTGGCCCCATTCGTCCACTCCCAGATCCCTCTCACTCACTCTCAGGGTCGCGGGGCTGCTGGAGCCTATCCCAGCAGGAGTTTTGCAAGTCTGTTTGCGTTATTAAGGCCTCGTTCTAGCCCAGCCTGTCTCCGCTGTCTGCAGGTGGGTCCTCAGTTCCTGCTCCTGGTGTGACAACAATGGGGGGTAGGCCTAGCATTCTGTTTGATCTTCAGTTGTAGCTCAAAAGCAAGCTTGGTAAAGCCTTCTTTTTTTTTTACGGGAAACTCGTAAAAAAAAAAAATGTCTCCATCCATTCTGCTACCTGGATCCGCTTGCGCTATGTGTACTAGGCTAGCTGGTTGGAGGCTCAGTGCGGCAGTTCCTTTTATTTTTTTTGATGGTGACATTGATTTGATTGAGAAGCCAGGTTCAACCTGGCCTCCCCTGTTGGGGATATATATATATTTATATTTATAATTATTTATTTATTTATTATTTTTTTAACAATGACATGACCATTCAATGTTGAGTTCAGTCACGCCTGGCCTCAGTCTGATTGGGGGGGGGGGTTGACAGGTATACTGTTAGACGTGTATGGAGGTCTATGCTAGGCTAATATGTGGCTAGCCTGAGTGATTTATCATGTTTAAGTTAATGAGCATTAGCATTAGTACATAGAAGTATTGACATTGTCATTTGGTGTGCAGTGTATTGATGCATGCTTTGCGTTTTATTGTCTGGTTTTACAGAAGCAACCAGTAAAGCCACACCTTTTTCCCAGAAAAGCTGTTTTGTTGTTGGGGTTCTTGCTCGCTATCGGTCTAGCCTTGCTCAGACACGCAAGAGCGAGGACAGAATACCATTATATTTATTGTAATATGATAATAAAAACGATAGTGTACCATAAATAACTTAACGTAAAGGGCAATGAAATATAGTGCAGCATAAATAACAAAATGAACAAAACAAAACAAAAGGTGCAAACCCTAAACACAACTCCCAGCCTACGCACACATGCACCAAACAAGATCCAACCCCTGATTGAAGCTTCTGCAACTACACCTTCGTCTCACCTGCTTATGTACACAGTGGATGTTAACACTGTTCTGTTGTTAGTCGTCTGTCTGTTTAGAGGTAGATCAGACCAGTACCTGTCTGGTGCAGGCCAGCTGAGGTCAGAAGTTCTGTGTGACGGTCTGGATGTGGACCGGTCAGCTTTACTTACCCCAGCCGGCATCGTGGCATCCAGAGCAGCAGGGGATGGCCCAAGTAATTGTCCAAATGAGGAGAACTACTGATCTGGAGGATACCGCCAAAGTTTGTCCACCCTGCTGAAGTCCAGCTCAGGAGGTCCCTCTGCTGTCCACCAGAACAGGGCCTTGGATATCCACCTCTGGTCCACCGCAGGCAAGGTGAGTATCCAGCCAGCTGGAAGACAGACTCGCCATGCTGCAGAAAAACAAACAAGTAAACACATAAATAGAAAGAAAAAAATGCACAATCACTTTAGCTAGCTTCCTTTGACCTTATTGTCCACGGGAAGAGACCTTGTTGTGCAGCGACTTGTAAATCGCATGAAGTACAAAAGCATACAGTAATTCTAAGATGGGCTGAATCAAAGACCAGCAGGTACAACAGCAACAACAAATAAACACATATACAAATAAACAAATGCACCAAGTATTGCTGAAGTAGTATGTTTAAGTGATTTATTAACAGAAGAGCGACTCCTGCTCCGACCTACGCTGTTGAGGTCCTGACCCACTGTGGTCGTTAAAGAGCCAATGGCACTTAATCGCAAGGAGTAGGGGGTTCCCGGTGCCCTGGCAAAATTCCCAATCTGGCCACGTCATCATCCCCCCTTGTACTCGGCTCAGTGGTTCCTCCCTCTCCACCTCAAGCGGAGGTGGGTGCTGCACATCGGTGGTGGTTGAAGTGAGTTACCCCCTTCACTGGGTGTCTAGAAAAGCGCTATGTAAATGTGATGATGAGGATGATGATGTCCACTCATTAGTCATGTCTGTGGCCCTGGCTGGATCTGGGATGCGAGGGTCATGCATGGAATCAAGTCCGTGTACCACCATCATTTCTGCTAAGCCACCTGCAGCAAATCACTGGACTAATGTAGGAAGCGACATACAAACGATGTTTGTTTTGAGGCTGCAAAGGGCGATGAATACCGGGAGAAGTGGATGGTATACTTGTCCCATGAGAGTGACCGATCCCATGGAGATTGTATGCCGTTATGTGCTTGTATGTACTATACATACGTTTATACATTTAAATATGTATGATTGTGTGTACCAGCATATACATATATATATATATACTGCTACATACATTTTCAAAAAAATTAAATCAAGGTTCAGGTTATGCAAAAGTCACGGGGTTGTAAAGTCGTGGGAGAACGTGGCAAATGCGTCTACTCCCATTCCTCTCTCCCCCGGAAGTCACCTGCACATATTTTCTAATGCGACCTTCTGGTGTTTGTATATAACTAAACATCTGTCTGACGTAATGATGAAGGCGATGACCTCGTTATCCTCCGGTTAAACTCCTAAAAAGTCAAAGTATCAGCAGTACCACTCACAGACCAGCACATTTTGCGGTAAATAATATTGTGCTGCATGTTTTAAATGAGGAGGAGAGAGGTGGAGAAGAGAGTGCGGGCAGGGTGGAGCGGGTGGAGAAGAGAGTGCAGGCAGGGTGGAGTGGGTGGAGAAGAGTGTCAGCAGTGATTTGTGACAGAAGGGTACCAGCGAGAGTTAAAGGGAAGGTTTACAAGATGGTTGTGAGACCAGCTATGTTATATGGTTTGGAGACAGTGGTACTGATGAAAAGAGAGGAGGTGGAGCTGGAGGTGGCAGAGATGAAGATGATAAGATTTTCATTGGGAGTGATGAAGAAGGACAGGATTAGGAAGGAGTATATTAGAGGGACAGCTCAGGTTGGACGGTTTGGAGTCAAAGCAAGAGAGACAAGATTGAGATGGATTGGACATGTGTGGAGGAGAGATGCTGGGTATACTGGGAGAAGGATGCTGAATATGGAGCTGCCAGGGAAGAGGAGAAGAGGAAGGCCAAAGAGGAGGTTTATGGATGTGGTGAGGGAGGACATGCAGGTGGCTGGTGTGACAGAGGAAGATGCAGAGGACAGGAAGAGATGGAAATGGATGATCCGCTGTGGCGCCCCCTAACGGGAGCAGCCGAGAGTAGCAGTAGTAGTAGATGTTTTAAATGAGTATTAAAAATACCTGCCACATGTCTCCGCCAACCTGGTTCCTCTGCCAGCAGTGTGCTGTCATCCAGCTCAGTGGACACGGGGGGGGGGGGGTGCCTGGCTCAAAGCTAAAAAAAAAAAGGCAGGTAAAACATGAACATCATCAGTATTGAATACTAATAAGTACTGAACATAAAAAAAATGTTAGTATACAAATTGTGCTTACAAAGTTTAGCTTTGCTGGGGGGAAACCAACGTTTTTACATTCTTGGCTGGTTTTGGCAACGTCCTAACCAAGAGCCACAGGTTATCCATTAAAATATATATATATACTAGAAGAACCCCGCTACAATGTAGCGGTTTGGTTCTCCACCCGTCTAAATCTCCCTCCTCTTCATCCTGCCAGCTAACCGCCTTCCCCCTGCCCCTAACCCCCCCCACTCCAACTCCCTCCTCCCCAAATGCTCAGAATCATCTGAAATGCCGAGAAAAGTGGTTTTTAGCCATTTTTAGAAAATTCATATTTTGCATAATTATGCATAAGCAATTTAATTTTCTGCTATTTTTCTGGTCCTCTCTGGAACAATACCTACCACCTCCAAATAAAAATGAGGATCATAAGTGCATTTTTGCAAAAATGCATATATTTTGCATAATGCCAAAACATTTCAAGTCCCAGAATTTTTTTTATATAGGTGAAAAAATCAAAGATGCTCAGAATCACCTGAAATGCCGAGAAAAGGGGTTTTTAGCCATTTTTAGAAAAATGCATATTTTGCATATTTATGCATAATTATGCATCATTTTAATTTTCTGGGTTTTTTGCCCTTACTCTCTGAGACAATACCTACCACCTCCAAAAAGAATTAGGATCATAACTGCTTTAGTTTTCTGTCCCGCTATCTACACACACACACACACACACACACATTCCGAATATATATATATATATATATATATATATATATATATATATATATATATATATATATATATATATATATAATCGTCTATTTCTTCGTATGGAAATAACTGCAAAGTATTGACGCACTTCAGACAGGTTGTTCAGAAGTGAAGCCGTCCTAATCGGTCGACGTGTGAAGCCTGAGGTGAAACGACGCCAACCGCAGCCAGTCGTTATGATTGGGTCAGGGCACTCGGACACGTTCATTGGGTCAAGTCTTGGCAGTTGCTGGGGGAAGTCCTGGTTGGAATACCGAGCGCTGATTGGCCAGAAAATACAAATCCTTTTTTTTTTTTTAAGATTTGTGGTGGGGGACGAAAACGTGATTGGCGGTCACCACCCAAGCATAACCTCGGTTTACAGGTGGGAGGAGGTGCGCTGTAAAACAGTAACGTCATAGTCTGTCGCGTGAACATTATTTTATTGTTCAAAAGATGTGCCCCGTGTGAGGCTCGAACTCACGACCTTCAGATTATGAGACTGACGCGCTGCCTACTGCGCCAACGAGGCTTCCGTTCATCGCCGTGCAGGTTCATTATAATAGCAGACCGCTTCCTGTTGTCGCAGGAGGTTCATCAGGTCCAGTTCATCTGGTCCGGTTCATCAGGTCCGGTTCATCAGGTCCGGTTCATCAGGTTCGGTTCATCTGGGCACAACGTTGGAGAAACGTTTCGTCACTCATCTAAGCGACCTCGTCATTGTCAGCGGACTGCAGGGACCACCCGGGACGCCCCCCCCCCCGGGACCCCCCGACCCCCCACCACCACCCTTATAAACAGCACAGCGCCATAACGACCGAAACCAGTTGTTGTGTATGTTCTTATCACACACACACACACACACACACACACACACACACACACATACACACACGCACGTTCAGCCAGAGCATTAGTCGACGTCACGCTACCAAGAGTGACCGGAAGTGCAACCCGAGATCCGCGTGTCGAATCCCCGTTCAGTCATAAATCGTTACGCGCGTAATCTGACTACCGCGTGTCCGTGTCGTCACCATGAATAACAAAGACGTTTCGAGCACTCCACACACAGGACGATCCGGGACGACCCACCAAGGTTGGGCTACCCCGGGGCTCGAACCCAGGACCAAGATAAGCAACCACCGGCTGATGGTTGCTTATGGTGAGCACTTTCCCTAACGTTACGTATGTGTATGTGTGTGTGTGTGTATGTGTGTGTGCGTGTGTGCGGGTGTGTGTGTGTGTGTGTGTGTATAGGCGGTACTGAACGTTTTTTGTATCCGTCTAAAACAGCCAAGTTTTACCTCTTTATTTCATCTTATAAGTCCACTTCGTAAATGTTATAAGTCCATTATAATTGTGTTCTCCTCCTTCAGTGTTGTATTGTGTAAATTGTGTAAACACGCTGTCCGTCTTGGGAGAGAGACCCCTCCTCTGGTGCTCTCCCTGAGGGTCCTTCCTGTTTTCTCCCCCTGTTAAAGGGGGTTTTAGGGAGGTGTTCCTTATCCGACGAGAGGGTCTAAGGACGGGATGTTGTGTTTCTGCTAAGCCCACCGAGGCACATTTGTAATTTGTGATATTGGGCTACACAAATAAAATTGATTTGATTTGTGATCTCAACCGGCAGGGGGCGACAGAGCAAGCGGAAAACTGGCGACTCGGCGAGCCTAAGTTTATAGACCAGCCTTTTGGTGCTAGAAATATTGAATACGATTAAAAGCTTTTAATGGGAAGGTTCGTTATACGCGCGGTGTTGTGAAAATGCAGCTTTTCAACACGAAACCTACCTGAGGACAAAGAGGGGCAACGGTTTTGGGTTTTTTTTAAAGGGGGAAATTGAATTCATCTAAATGTCCCTTTGTGATGGCTGCAACAGTTCTGAGGTATTTTAAAGAACAACGCTTACTTAGAGGTCCTCTGTACCGCGCATGCGCGTCTGCTGCAGATCCGCAGCAACTGGCCTCCCCGGGGCGAACACATTAAATGATCGGCGAGTTATTTGTAGAGAGCTAAATAATGCTTTTCAACAATTTAGCTAGTTAGAGGGCCGAATCAGACCCCCCTACCGGCCGGTCAACACACAAGGTGAACTGAGCAATCTGCAGTTCCATCGTTTGTTTGAACTGATCACAGCCACTTGTGTAATTGTTGCTCAAGTAAATGTGTATCAGTAAGTCAAGTCAATTCCATTTCTATAGCCCAATATCGTAAATTACAAAGTTTTATTGTGTTATGTGTCCCCAGGTTCTGCAGGCGTTGCAGGTCACCAGAACAAGAGGCTGTAAAGCGGGGTCTCCCAGCTCCAGGTGCTCCCATGGCGGGACCCGAGACGCCTCCTGCAGCTCTACAGCAGGGAGCAACTCGGCCATTCTGCCGAGCCTCACCTCGTCTTCCTGCCCCCAAACGCTGCTGGGGAGGCAAGGCTCAAGGGGGAGACGGCCACCTCAGGCCAGGCTCCGCCATCACTTCCTGTCATCTCCTTCCTGTCAAGCACTCCCTGTCACTATTGCACCGGCACCACCCATCTCTCTCCCCTTCCTGTTACCATCTGTGCAGCCTCCTGCGATGCCTGGGCCCTGACGGCTGCACCTGGAACCTGGACGATCCGGTCAAGCTGTTCCTCACACCACACGAGGACACGGGGGGGGGGGGGGGACAGGAGAGGGAGCACAGATCTGAGAAGAAGACGGATGCGATCCTGTGTAGAAAATGCCAGAAGGAGAGAAAGCCACCATCACATCTCCAGCACTTTGGCAACTGGTGCGGCGAAGACCCTGAGACGGTCATATGGTGAATGGAGGTGTCATGTCCCAGTATCCTACCCTGGGGTTTCTGTTCTGTTTGTCTCCCTCTCCTGTGGTGCCCCCTGTTGGTCGTTGTGTGTGTTAGTCTGTCACGCCCTCACCTGGCTTCAGCACACCTGCTCTCCATCAGCTCATCGCCCATCCTGTATCTCAAGCTGGCTTTTCGTCGGAGCTGGTTTCAGCTCTCCTGGTAGTCCCTCTCCTAGACTCCTCTAGTCCGCGGCTGAGCTTCTAGTGGTCCTGGCGCCCTAGACGTTATATCGCTCCTAGGGATTTTTTGGGCTCTTGGTGTTTCTGCTCCTTGTGTCCCCTTTTGTTGCCTGTGACTAACGGACCCTTCTTGAGTTCAGGATCACGCCTCACCTGTTGCCTGTCCGCCCTCGGCTGCCATCTTGCTCATAGCTGCCCCTTGCTGCTCAGCCATCTGCTCCCCCCAGCTACCCCCCCTCCTTCGCCCTTCATTAAAAGCTGCTCAGGCTTTCATCTCTCCCCTGTGCTGTGCTCTGCGTATGAGTTCGCCCCGAACTTCCTGACAGGAGGGCTGGGCTGGAGAAACAAGGTTATGGTGGGCGGGGGGGAGGACGACGAGGAGGAGGAGGAGGAGGGATGACAGCCCTACAACTTCTCAAAAGAAGTTTGTGTGTGTGTGTTTGTGTGTATGTGGGGCTGGTGGTGGGTTTTGTGTTTAGGGTTTGTACCTAGCTATGTGAACTTGTCTGTCCTGTGATGGCCTGACTCCTGTCCAGGGTGTTTCCCACCTTCCACCCAATGGCTGCCGGGATAGGCTCCAGCGTCGCGCCACCCTGATTAGGATAAACGGCTTGGAAAATGGATGGATGGTTTGTACCTTTGTTTTTGTTTTGTTCATGTTGCACTATATTTCATTAGAATTGATTGCACTTTTATTTATACAGTTAGACGGGTTATAATGACTGTTTTGATGTGTTCTTCCTCTTATTATTAGTATTTTGTTAGGGTATAACAGCCACTTCACTCAACTGCACAGCTTTTAGCATCTACAGCAACAGGATTCTTTGGCCTCTCAGACTGCGGTGATAACTGACAGCACACCTCATACCTGTCATAGTCTGTCTTCGTCATCATCACATGCGTAAGGTCCTTGGGTTGGCTCTGGGTTCTACGTAAGCCTACTTTTCATTTCTGTTATTTTAGTTGCTGGTCATAAAACCACAGGACTTGTGGGATTAATAAAGTATTACCAAAGTATTGTAACAGGTGATATTCTTGCCCGGTGCGGGATTCGATACGGGGTGTACTGCACCACAAGGCGACATCACTAACCGCTCTACTAAAGAGTCAGACACGTTAGCTAGGGGCTAACGTGTCTTATTAGTAGTTTACAGTCGTCACCCTCTCCCGGAAGCGCGCCCTCGCGCTTTGTTATTCCCGCGCTCCGGAGAGACTTCTGAGGATCTGCACACTTCCGGATCCCACCGCTGCCACCAATGTAACCGGTTATTTCTTGACCGGTGCGGTTTTCGATACGAGGTGTACTGCACCACAAGGCGATGTCGCTAACCGCTCGGCTAAAGGGTCAGACTCGTTAGCTAGGGGCTAACGTGTCTTATTAGTAGTTTACAGTCGTTACCCTCTCCCGGAAGCGCGCCCTCGCGCTTTGTTCTTCCCGCGCTCCGAAGAGACTTCTGAGGATCTGCACACTTCCGGATTCCACCGCTGCCACCGATGTAACCGGTTATTTCTTGCCCGGTGCGGGATTCGATACGGGGTGTACTGCACCACAAGGCGACATCACTGACCGCTCGGCTAAAGGGTCAGACCCGTTAGCTAGGGGCTAACGTGTCTTATTAGTAGTTTACAGTATTTACTACTATATGACAGTTTCTACTACTACTGCTGCTACTATTTCTACTGACTGCCACTCATCGTTGTTTATTACCGTTAGAAACGTCTTTGTTGTTTATTTTGACAATACGAACACACGGTAGTCGGATTACGATCGTAACGATTTATGACCGAACGGGGATTCTATACGCCGGTCTCGGCTTCTATTTCCGGTAACTGTTGGTGGCGTTACGTCGACTAACGCGCGCAGTCCTTGCGCTAACGAGGCTTCCGTAGACTGACGTGCACGTTACAATATTGTAAACAGACTCGCTAGCCCTTGGCGAACGGGTCGGACCCTTTAGTCGACTGGTTATCGTAGTCGCCTGTGGTGCGGGACACACGGGTTCGCGTCCCGGCTGGGTTGTGGCGGTTCCCGGACTGCCCCCCCGAATTCTCGCTCCATTGGTGTCAGAAGCGGGGTGGGGAGACCGTGCGGCCATCGGGAGCGCGTGCGCCCAGAGGCGAGAAGGAGCTGATACGCTGAAGCGCGGGGAGGCGCTTCCCGAAGGAAGGAGGGAGGGGGGATAGGGTAACGTGCACGGATGGATAGACTCTCTAGCTCTTGGCTAACGGGTCAGACCCTTTAGTCAGCTGGTCAACGTAGTCGCCCGTGGTGCGGGAGACGGGTTCGCGTCCCGGCTGGGCTGTGGCGGTTCCCGGCTGCCCCCGAATTCGCTCCAAAATAGTGGGAAAACCTGTTCTTATAGACCGAAAACATGCTTGTTCAGGACTGTCACCGTCCCGGGCCGTTGTGTTAACGGATTACAGTTTGCCGAGTGCAATGCTGATGTGGCTCCACCCAAGCGCCGATGGTCTTTATTAAACTCGGTCTACATGGGTTGTAATGTCATAAATTCCGTTTGCATGTTTAGGAATCTGCTCAAATCTTCCGTCTTTGCAGACGAATCTAACTAAACTACATCCCTACATGAAACACTTTCCACTCAACTGCATTTCATTTGTTATCCCAACCAGCAGAGGGCGACATAGCAAGCAGAAAGCTGAACTCGGCGGTCTTAAGTTTATATATAGAACTGCCTTCGGTGCTGAAAATATTGACTAGGGTTAATAGCTTTTAATTCTTGTTTTCAACGCGGTCTACCTATCTGCAAGACCGAGATGGGCAAGGTTTTTCTTGAAAAGGGGGGGAAATAAATTCAACAGAATGTTCCTTTGTGATGGACGCGATAGATCTGAGGTATTTTAAAGGACAAAGTTGCATCCAGGTCCTCTGCGCCGTGCAGGTGTCTCTACTGGAGATCTGCAGCAACTGGTCCTGTTAAACACACCGTACTCTCAGGTGAACTGGATAATCTGCATGTCCTTGGCTTGTTGGTGAAACCCCAGCTGGTGCGTTCCTTGCCTCGGCTGAACGTCTTGCATTGCAACCCCCGTGGACAGCAGGTCCCCACGCAGTGAAGGACTTTGGGGGGGGGGTATGAATAGATGCTTCTAACCCAAGAAACGTGAAGGAGACGCTGCAAAAGAAAGCGCGCGTAAATGAAATTGCGTAAATTAAGCTGATCATGTCCAAAGATCCGGGTTCCGTTTTTTGGCGCGAGACGCGGCCGGCATCGTTTTGCACGCTTCCGGGCCCCGGTGCGATCAGTTGCACGAGAGCACCAGGAGCGGAAACCCGTTCCGTGGTGGCCCTGGTGTCGCTGCGGAATCTATGGGGGCCACGTCCTCTCAGTAAAACCGAGTCTTCCACTCCAGACCCCTGGTTGTGTTCTCTGTCCCACGCCATTATTAGGTATTGGGAGAAATAGGCTGCCCACGTGCGCTATCACACGAAAGGAGGTAGGGAGCCACAAGCACGTCTCGTCCGCACGTTGCGATGACGTCATGATGGTACGCTTTTAACGGTGCGCTCTGCTTCGCCGGTCATGACCAAGGTATGCCGCAGCACTTTGCGCACCGTTTGAGGCCAAGAAGAAATTGCATGTTACACACACCCCACCCCTCCCCACCCCACCACCGCCCCCTCTGCTCCGTGGTAGAGGGGGCGGGCGAGGGGCTCCGCTCCCCAATAACTGCCGTTTGGCGTCCCGTAACGCGCAGCCGCCCGGCGCACCGCCCCGGCGCGGCCACGGGGACGCGCTGCGAGCCGCGCGTCAAAGCGTCGTAGGCGTCGGTTTGCGGAGCAGGTGGCGCCTCCGACGCCGAGGAGCGAGGATCACGAACTCAACGCTGCAGACGTCTCCCATCCCCTTTTTTCCTCCTCCTCCTCCTTCTTCTTCTTCTTCTTCTCCTCCTCGTGTACGTCTCGCACGCGGTCGTGCATGTGCGAGCCGACGTGAAATGAAGCGAGCGTGACACCTCCTCAATGGAGCGCCGACTCCTCCTCGTCTGCTGCCTCCACGGTGTTTACTACAGCACGCGAAGGCGCCAGCAGACGGTGGTGCAGCAGGCAGGCTAGTGAGTGTGCGCCGCTGCTGCTGCTGCTGCGGCTGCTGTTGTTGTTCCTCGACACCATCCTCCTCCTCCTCCTCCTCCTCCTCCTCCTCTTCTATCTTTCTTCCGGTGAGGAGCTGCATGGCAGTAACGCGTCTCTGTCCACGGGAGCGAGACGCGACCAGAGGCGGATGATGTGTTTTTACTCCCTGCCGTTCTCCATTCTCTCACGCTTAAAGGCGGCGGGATTCGGCCGAGGGGGCGTCGAGTGATCCACATATATATATTTTGTTTTTCTTCCCAAGAGCGACAGAAACCAGCGGAGGAAGGATGAAATTCCCGACGGAGAACCCGAGAAAACCCGGGAACGCCAACCCTCCACCAGGTTGTATCGTTTATCTCTGCATCCACCATTAGCGACCGCGCGGGATCCGCTCGCAGGTCTCGGGGCGACACGTCTGATATCAGGAACAGTTGGGTGGGGGTGGGGGGGTGGGGGTGGGGGGTTTACACCGAATTTACTCAAAATCGGCCCGGAAGTTGGTGATTTAGACAGATGCTGCCGTCTGGAGAGACGTCAACACGGGCTGCATGGCCGTTCATCACAAGTACACTGCCTGCTGGTCTTGCCGGAGACCAGGTCTGGTCACAATAAAACAAAACAAGTCGCTCCTAACTCGTCCTTCGGCTCGTTCTGTGGGTCTCCGCAAGCTGCAGATTGTCTGCTGTCGATGCCCCTCCGCCCCCTCCCCTCGCACCGCCTCAGCTCGCCGATCATCGTGATCGATAACGACCAAGGGTGCAACTTGCCCCGGTGAAGTGCGCGCGCTAGCGGGCAACCTGCACGCGCGCTAGCGGGCTCCAGTCTGTCTTGTTTCTGCAGCCGTCTCGCTCTTCTATTGGCTCCGATCACAAACGCGAGCCGAACATGTGTGTTGGGTGGATTTTTAAGCCTCACATGCAAGCACTGATGAATGCAATCCACCCCTCCATCCACCCCTCCATCCCTCCACCCCTCCATCCATTCCTCCACCCCTCCATTGATGGAGGACTGGCTGACAAGCCGTCCTGGCAGGCTTAGTCCGTGTCCACAGCGTGATTTTGAGCTAAAATCTCTCAGGGACAACTTGTCAGTCAGCTGTGAGACACCCCCTACAGGGGATCCGATGCAGGGGAGTTGTGTGTTGCTCTGGTTGATCCATTACTTCATCCGCCACAGCTCCCCCCCCCCCACCACCACCACCACCCATGCCCGAATCCTGCATGTGTGTCACGTCGTCATCACGCCGTCCAAACCCATCCGTTTCACCCCGGTGCAGGTGACTTACAAGTCTTGTCTCGTCTTCAGCGCCTGGTCTTCCGGGCGAGGCCGGCGGCAGGCGTGGTGTCGCGTGTCGTGTTCAGTCGGGGGGGGGTGGGGGGGGTGGTGGTGTTTGGGGGGGCGCACGGCTCCGTTCATCTCAGTGCATTGCACCTGCCAGGCCAGCGTGTGAGGACGCGAGTCTCTCCCCATTGCAGCTGATTTGTTACATAAATCAGAAGGAGTTGGGTGGGTGGGGTGGGGGGGGGTGCGGGTGGGGAGGGGTGGGGTGGGGAGGGGTTAATTCTGTTGGTTATCTCAAGTCTGGTCTTGTTGTGAGTGAGCTGTGGCACAGCCCTCACGAATTCTCCACACCCGTTGCATAATACCCACCGAATTGTGGATTATGAAATCGACGCTGAGGGCTTCGGGGGGTACACCACCGGCTCGCCAGGCCGGTGGTGTACCCCCCCGTGGTGTACCCCCCCCCAACACCAGGAGTCCACATGCTGTCCGGCCGAGACCAGCCAGCTGCGCCAGCGCATCACCCCCTTCCCTCGCGGGAAGTCCTGTGCAGCGGTCTGGGCATGTGGACGGAGCCGCTGTGCCATTTCACCAACAGACGTCTCGGTGGTGTTCTGGTGGGGGCGGTGGTGGTGGGTGGTGTTGAAATCCTTGTCGTTGCGGGTCCAGCACCGCAGGTTTTACGCGGGGTTCGTGCGGCACAGCCCCGCTCTCAGGTGGGCTTAATGGGTTTTTGCAAAAAAAAGGAAAGACGTGAAGACTTGTTAAGGGCATGGGTGTTTTCTGCTGCAGGGCTGCAGAGGCCACGCTCCCGTCCCGCGCACCGCACGAGCGGCTCTCCATCATGCACGCGCCGATACGACCTGGGACACTTCCTGTCATGGGGAAAAATGATCCTCCGCTGCCCGAGGTGGCTGTGGTCATGGCTCTGTAGATTGTAATCAGTCAATGCGTCTGTCTCTCTGTCTATCAATCTGTCCATCTGTCTGTCTGTCTCTCTGTCTATCAATCTGTCCACCTGTCTGTCTGTCTCTCTGTCTATCAATCTGTCCATCTGTCTGTCTGTCTGTCTGTCTCTCTGTCTATCAATCTGTCCATCTGTCTGTCTGTCTCTCTGTCTATCAATCTGTCCATCTGTCTGTCTGTCTCTCTGTCTATCAATCTGTCCATCTGTCTGTCTGTCTCTCTGTCTATCAATCTGTCCACCTGTCTGTCTGTCTCTCTGTCTATCAATCTGTCCATCTGTCTGTCTGTCTCTCTGCCTATCAATCTGTCCATCTGTCTGTCTCTCTGTCTATCAGTCTGTCCACCTGTCTGTCTGTCTCTCTGTCTGTGTCCTACGTTATCGGTCTTTTCTGTCTGGACCTCTCTTTTGGTCTGTCTTCTTTCCCCCACTCTTTACTCTCTGCATGACTTCTCTCTCTCTCTCTGTCTCTCTCTCTGTCTCTCTCTCTCTCTCCTGCTAGATCGATTCCCTCCTGGAGGTCTCGGGGGGGGGGGGCCTTGAAATGAACCAGATTTGTTGTTCTTTAGCTCCCACGTTAAGCCATCGAGCCAGCCGAGCGCTTCCCACCTGTTGCATGTGTCGGAGGGATCGGCAGCAGGAAACACTCATCCGCACATGCATGCGCTCATCCCGCGCCCTTCGCCGGGAGGGGACCTCGCTGCACGCGGCAGCCGTCGCGGCGCGTTTACTAACGCCTCCTCTCCTTGTCTTGCGTCGCAGTGGCGGTCCAGACCAACCTGCTCCCCCCCAAGAAGGTGCAGGCCGGCATGCTCCAGTCCAGCCTGGTGCAGGCCAGCGTGGCCACCATGCAGAACCCCATGGGCTGCAGCCTGCAGCGGCTCTCCGTCTCCGTCCCTCGCCCCGCCAGCATGGTGGCCAGCATAGAGGGCGCGGCCGACGGTTCCGCCCCCTTCACCGTGATGAAGTGGAAGACGGTGCTGGCCGTATTCGTGGTGGTCGTGGCCTACCTGGTGGCCGGCGGCCTGGTGTTCCAGGCGCTGGAACAGCCCTTCGAGAGCAACCAGAAGATCACCATCACGGCGGAGAAAGCTGCCTTCCTGCAGAGGCACCCCTGCGTGTCGCCGGCCGAGCTGGAGGCGCTCATCAAGGTAAGGGCACGCCTGCGTCTTACCGGCCGCTGGTCGATACAACGCGGGCTTCTCTTCTCCAGGCCCCCGGGCAGGGTCCCCGGTGGGGACTCAGGTCCGCTGAAACCCAAAGCACCTATTGATCAGAAGCTATTTGAGCTCAGTGCACACACGCACGCACGCGCACACGCACGCACGCACACGCACACGCACGCACGCGCACGCGCACGCACGCACGCACACACCAAACAAGGCCAGCCTTCCTGGAAACTGATACAAACCACACTAAGTTGGCCTCCAGACCAAAAAGTGTAAGGATAAGTTGGCGGGGCTCACGCACGTCTCCAACGCCCTTGAAGATGTCTGAATGTGGGGTGGAAAGAAAGAATCCGTTTCCGGAAAATAAATCTTTAAATGTGTCTGGAGATGGATAGAAAGACTTGGATAGAATGAACAACGGCTTACTTCTACTGGGTACCCAGTAGGGCTGAACATCACATGGTTTCAATATACGTAATGTACATATAATACATAATATACATAATGTACATATAATACATGGTATACAATACATAATACTGTAACGTGCATGGATAAGTAGACACGCTGGTCGGACCCTTTAGTCGACTGGTTAACGTTGTCGCTTGCGGAGTGGGAGATACGGGTTCGCGTCCCGGCTGTGGCGGTTCCCGGACTGCCCCCTGCATTCGCTACAGTGTACCTAATGTAAAACCAATAGGGCCCTTCAGTACTGTCATGCTGAACCTCTTATGAGTGATAGAAAGGGAAATCTAGCCAGGTGTTTTTATGACGACTCTTAAAACATTCTGGCACATCTGACAGATAATATAACGTCGTCTGACGTGGACAGGATGTGACGCCAACACTTCCTTGGTGTCGGTTCAGGCTGCGGATTCGCCGGTCAAATTTCACCGAAGTTGAACTCCGCGCGAAGCGAAGACGCCCACTTCCTCCGCCACCGGAAGCGAACGTTTAACCCCCCCCCCCTCGCTCGCCTAGAATGGAAGTGAACGGGAGGCGAAGATTCGCCAGTGTTGATTTCGCGCATGCGTGACCGTGGCCCTATTTCTCTCTCGCGTCACAGTAATCGTTACTAAAGTGATACATTCTTTGCAGACGGAGCTTAAAAAGTTAAAAGTTGCATATATTTGGTGACGTCATATAACTCCTTTATTGTATTTGGAATAGCGTGATCCTCCCACGCGCTACGCCCCCCCCTCCCCATGGTGAAACTCCTCACTGTCAGGTGAAAAGAAGCGGCTGGCGACCCCACATGTATCGGAGGAGGCACGTGGTAGTCTGCAGCCCTCCAAAAAAAAAACAAGTTATGCTAAATCACCCACTTTGTAAATGAACAGTAATAAAGAAAAATGCAATTTTTGTGTCTCTCCACCTGCCGCCCAGTGACTGCTGGGACAGGCTCCAGCACCCCCGCGACCCTGAGAGCAGGATAAGCGGTTTGGATAGTGGATGGATGGATGGATTGTGTTACATTTTACAACAAAAATATCAGTGTTGATTTTTTTGTTTCCAATATTGGTTCGTCCTTACCATGTGGCTTCTGTCAGCTTGCAGGAAATTGTATCGCCATACACTGTAAAAATAGACAAGCTTGCCAAGGGGTTTTTATCGTGTAATAATGCTTATTTCAAGATATTACTAGTAAACTGTCCCTACCCCGCAGGCAGATAATGTTGCTTGTTTCAAGAAAGTGTACTTATTTGATAAAGAATTTTCACGGAACAGAAAAGAAAATCTCGAAACAAGAAACTTGATTTTAAGATGATGTTATTTACAGTAAATGTCTTGAAATAAGTGCTATTATCATGAAACAAGCGCACTTTCTTGAAACAAGCAATATTATCTGACAGTAGGCAGTGTCGGGGAGTAACTAGTTACATGTAATTACATTTCAATTGTAATCTGTTACTGAGAAAATATGTAATTAGATTAGTTACTAATCAAAATGTTGGGGATTACAAAGGGTTTACATCAGAACATATTCTTTTAATTAACAAGCTTATATAGTTTAAGGGTTGTGCTGTAAAATCAAAAACATTCCAGTCTTAATTAACTTTTTAATAAAAGTTTGACAGTAACCAGTGTTGAGCGCTGTTGTGAGGTTTACACTGCCTGGTTTAAATGTGTGTTTTTAGGACTTTTCAGCTTTATTGCCCAGTTTAAAAAATTTGTGAGGAAAGTTATCAAAAAGCAATCAAATGTAATAAGTTACGTTACTTTTACCAATGAATAGTTATGTAAACTACTAATAAGACACATTAGCCCCTCGCTAACAGGTCTGACCCTTTAGCCGAGCGGTTAGTGATGTCGCCTTGTGGTGCAGTACACTACGTATCGAATCGCGCACCGGGCAAGAAAAGAACCGGTTACATTTGTGGCAGCGGCGGGATCCGGAAGTGTGCAGATCTTCAGAAGTCTCTTCGGAGCGCGGGAATAACATAGCGCAAAGGCGCGCTTCCGGGGAGGGTGACGACTGTAAACTACTAATAAGGCACGTTAGTCCCTAGCTAACGTGTCTGACTCTTTAGCCGGGCGGTTAGTGGTGTTGACTTGTGGTGCAGTACACTCCGTATCGAATCCTGCACCGGGCAAGAAAATAACCGATTACATTACTATTAAATTTTTAGCAGGATAACAAGTAATCTGTAATCCATTACATTTCAGAAGTAACCTTCCCAGCACTGGCGGTGGGGTAAGGAAATTTGACTAGCAATATCTTGAAATTAGCATTATAAGACTTAAAACAAAATAAAATGCCTTGTCCCTTGTCCGGCACGGGGCAAATCATAGAAAGGACGATTTGTTCTCAGTTCCTAAACTCAAAATGAGGCACACGCAACCTGAAGAAGGGAGGAGTTGTACTGGGGAGCGTCGCTACTGTAACCGGTTATTTTCTTGCCCGGTGCGGGATTCGATACGGGGTTTACCGCACCACAAGGCGACATCACTAACCGCTCGGCTAAAGGGTCTGACCCGTTAGTTAGGGGGACTAACGTGTCTTATTAGTAGTTTACAGTCGTCACCCTCCCCGGAAGCGCGCCCTCGCGCTTTGTCATTCCCGCGCTCCTAAGAGACTTTTGAGGATCTGCACACTTCCGGATTCCACCGCTGCCACCAATGTAACCGGTTATTTTGTTGCCCGGTGCGGGATTCGATACGTGGTGTACTGCACCACAAGGCGACATCACTAACCGCTCGGCTAAAGAGTCAGGCCCGTTAGCTAGGGGCTAACGTGTTTGATTAGTAGTTTACACTACCAAACAGCGCGTGATCTTAAATGGACGTTGACTGTCACGGAGAAGGCGTTGGTTGTGACGTCACGGTGTGTCCGAGGGGGGGGGGTGTTTTCCTATCCGGCTGAGCTGGGAGCAGAGACCCAGTGGGTGGCGATTCCGGTAATAAACTGGGTGCTTGCCCATTAATATCTGCCCTGCCCCTCACGCCAGGAAATGGCTTCCTTCAGGTCCTCATGTGTCCGCCAGACGCATCCGACGCTCATTATCGCAGCACCTCGGTGGTTGGAAACATGCGTGGGGTTCAATTAGAGCAGAATAGAGAAACGCCAGATTGACAGTGATTTAAACGGTGCTTAAACCCTTTCCCACGTACCGCAGAGGAGCGCGTGGCAGCGTTTAATCTCAGAGCAGCGTGGCAAGAGACGTCGCTCCAAGCAGCGTGCGTGAGTCACGGTTTAGCAGCAGGCCGGCGTTGTGCAGCCTCCCTGCTCATCATTTCTCCTTTTACTTTGTGGCTCGGTGAAGCCCCCCTGCCTCTGCCATCCAGCTCCAGTCACACGAAGCCGTTTGTGACGGCTGCAGATTTTTAGTCTCGTCTTGCCCCCCCCCCACCACCACACACACACACACACACACACACACATTTTAGTAGAGGAGGGTTGCCTGCCAAAACATTAAAATCCATCTCATGAATGTACTCTGAGGCAAAACCTTCCTGACACTCATGTAAAAAAAACAACCTTTGTAAAACAGAAGTTATAAGACTCGCCTAGGAGACGGTGAAGAATTAAGATGGAGGGGCACAATTTTTTTAACACCTTTATTATACAAACAAAATCTCGCCATAATGTAAACTATTGTAGCGAATTCGGGGGACAACGCAACCACAGGGAACTGCCGCGGCAGTGACGCGAACCCGTATCGCCCGCACCGTAGGAGGCATCGCTAACCGCTAGACTAAAGGATCAGATCCGCCAGCCAGCGGCCAGCGTGTCTACTAATCCATGCACCTTACACTACTAATAAGACACATTAGCCCCTAGCTAACGGGTCTGACACTTTAGCCGAGCGATTAGTGATGTCGTCTTGTAGTGCAGTACACCTCGTATCCAATCCCGCACCGGGCAAGAAAATAACCGGTTATAATTATAATATCAAATTAGCAAATAATACAACTCAGACTGAGAAGGAAATGTAAAAAAAAAATTAAAATAATGATAAAAAATAAAAAGACAGCGGTCTAATCAGAAATCAATATATGTATTTGTTTGTTTTGAGACCTTTTCAGATATCCAATTTTGAAACAATGTGGAGGAGCGCGTGTATGACCTCGGCAGGAAAAACTCGTTTTCGTGTCAGGACCTCAGGATTACTTCCGCTTCCGGCGTTTTTCTTTTTTTTTGCCGACGGCGGAAACGAATAGGATTTCCGGTTCCCGATAATGAATAATTTCATCATTAAAATATATGTTAAACCAAGACAGTAGGGGGAAAAAAGCGGTAGGGCGGATTCCTTATAGACGTTATCAAAATGGGCTAATTTAAAATATATATTTGCTGGAAAACCAAGTGCGGAAGTGCGTCACGAAGCCGCCATTTCGCGCCCCGCGACAGCGGAAGTGCTGGGCGCGGAAGTGCTGGGCTAGTTAATGGCTGCGATTTCTTACTGGTTTTCTCATCGCAGCTTCAAAATTGGTTGGTACTTCACTTAATAAATACAGAAGTACATATTCAATTCTAACGTTTAAAGTAAACTAGTCAGCGTTGGCGTTGGACGGAGTACGAGGCAGTACGTCCCCACCCCGAGTCCAAAACGGCAGGGGCTCTGCTGCCCGCCGGCTCATGGCGGTACTCGGGAGTGCGTGGCCGGAACGTGTTCGTGTGTGGGAGCCCTGCTCCCGGCCCTGAAACCCAGTAGGATAATGGACGGGATAATCCACTCAGGCAAGTAACATGAATCAGCGCCGTGCCTCTTTCACTGCCCGAGCACATCCTGCACCGGGGTCCGCTTCATCTGCGCAGCGTCTCGACGCACAAAACTGGTTTGGACCAAGAGATGAAAATATGTGAAGAGTAGCTATGAGCCACAGCAATGGACAACTGTAATAGCCTTTATTTAAAAGTTGCGACTCTGTAATAGAGCACAAACGTATCTGAAACGGTGGGGGGGGGGGGGGACAACCCACCCTGCATATAAACCCAGAGACCAGTAGCAAACCCATCTTCATAAGTAACCGGCTCGTGTGAAGTCCTGACGGGAAGTGATGGCTGTGATTACTCGCCGCACTTCTATAAGCGAGGGTGGAGATGCTCATTTGTCTTGCTTAGGCGAAGTAGGGGGAAAGGGCTAAACCAGAAGAGGGCTATTGAATGTCAGATCAATTCTCCCTGACTGGAAAAGCCTGCTGTAGGATCCAGATGAGAGAGAGGGGGGGGGGGGTGCAGGCTACGGCATGTGAGTGTCCTCATGCAGTAAAACGGGGTTTAAAAAACATTTGCACTTATTTCCATCCTGCACAGCGCAGCACCAAACAACTGTAGCCTTCCAGCCTGCAGTACATCCTGGGTCAGAGAAAAGTCATTCATGCTTATGGGATTATATAGACCGGGAAGGCCCCGTTTTTCACAGCGCGTGAGGTTTGACAGACAGGCGTTCTGACCATGGCGCAAACTACGCGGGAAAATCGCCTGCGGCCATTTGGGAATACGTTGGGGAATTTCACAGCGCGTGAGGTTTGACAGACAGGCGTTCTGACCATGGCGCAAACTACGCGGGAAAATCGCCTGCGGCCATTTGGGAATACGTTGGGGAATTTCACAGCGCGTGAGGTTTGACAGACAGGCGTTCTGACCATGGCGCAAACTACGCGGGAAAATCGCCTGCGGCCATTTGGGAATACGTTGGGGAATTACCCATACGCTGTAGTCTACAATTTAGCGTAATCTGTGAATATTTCAAGGAACGAAAACGCCCCTCGTTATATTGTCAATTGCAGTATGGAAGGCGGGGCGTAATCTGCTCCCATGTTTTCATAATGTGTGTGTGTGTGGTGTTAGTGTAGATAGCGGGATTGAAAACTAAAGCGCTTATGATCCCTATTCTTTCTGGAGGTGGTAGGTATTGTCTCGGAGAGTAAGGGGAAAATCCCAGAAAATTGAAATTATGCATAATTATGCATAAATATGCAAAATATGAATTTTTCTAAAAAATGGCTAAAAACCACTTTTCTCGGCATTTCGGGTGATTCTGAGCAGCTTTGATTTTTTTCACCTATATAAAAAAAAATTCTGGGACTTTGCAAAAATGCACTTATGATCCTACTTTTTTTTTGGAGGTGGTAGGTATTGTTCCAGAGAGGACCAGAAAAATAGCAGGAAATTAAAGTAATTATAATAATTGTGCGTAATTATGCAAAATATGCATTTTCTGAAAATGGCTAAAACCACTTTTCTCGGCATTTCACATGATTCTGAGCAGCTTTGATTTTTTTCACCTATATAAAAAAAACATTTCTGGGACTTAGAAACACAATGTGAGGTGTGCATGGGTGCGTCAGCTGTTCGGCAGCCTGACTTCCTGCGGAGAGAAACTGTTGGTGGGACGGTGGTGGGTGAGTTGACGCTCCGGTAACGTTGTTTTAGATGGAAGGGGTGAGGACAGAACATGAGCGGGGTGGCTGGTGTCTAGTGTAAAAATAAGCCTATACTGTTTGCCCTACTAGTCCTAAAGAGCAGTGTAATAAATGTTCAAAAGTTTACCATCTCTACTTTAAGTAAAAAAGAGCGTCCGGGTAGCGTGGCGGTCTATTCCGTCGCCTACCAACACGGGGGTCGCCAGTTCGAATCCCCATGTTACCTCCGGCTTGGTCGGGCGTTCTTACAGACACAACTGGCCGTGTCTGCGGGTGGGAAGCCGGATGTGGGTATGTATCCTGGTCGCTGCACTAGCGCCTCCTCTGGTCGGTCGGGGCGCCTGTTCAGGAGGGAGGGGGGAATAGCGTGATCCTCCCACGCGCTACGTCCCCCTGGTGAAACTCCTCGCTGTCAGGTGAAAAGAAGCGGCTGGCGACTCCACATGTATGGGAGGAGGCATGTGGTAGTCTACAGCCCACCCCGGATCAGTAGAGGGGGCGGAGCAGCAACCGGGACGGCTCGGAAGGGTGGGGTAATTGGCCGATACAAGAAAAAGGGGGGAATACGCCCTTAAAAATTTGTGATAGACAACTTTAGCTCACGTTGTTGAGCAGCCCCCCCCTCCCCTCCTCATATTGTGACGCAGCAGCGCCCCCATGGGTCCCCAGCTGGCAGTGTAAGTGCTTACATCAAATTGGCATCTAGTAACAGGATTGCCATTTTTAAAATGGCTGTTCGGTGGCAGCGGTGTACATCAGTCGACGAGACGCTGTTGTTACCCCACGTGCGCTATCCCCAAGGGAATCCGGCGTCGTTATCTTCAAATAAAACGGTTTCAGTTGAAACTGTTACCTCGCATTTGACGAGAGGCCTTCCCCTTTGCAGTGGCTTGCCAACTCTACAGCAGCCCGACTGATATATGCAGTGATAATCGCCCACGTTTTTAGCACGGTGAGGTTAAACCTGGTCCTCGGGTCTTAAAAGCATCTTGCTGAGTAATCAATTATTCATTACCGAGCCCAGCGGTGGCAGCAGACGCGGTGGTGATGGTGTTTTTGTTTGACCCATGGTAGAGGTTTGTGGTGTGTTGACTGCTCCCTGGGTCCTTGCCGTGATTATTGCTGGCGAGCATCGGGCCTAAAGAGTTTCTCGTGGACGATAAACACCATCGGTTAGACTGTTAGCTTAAACCGCGGTGCCTATTAAGGGCCTCGCCAGTTCAGTTCATTTCAGTTCAGCATCTGTATTGTCCCACAAGAGGAGATTCGCTTCGCGGCGGAACACATTAAGAACAGTCAATCATAAGATGACCCATAAGACCAACATTACAACAGGAGGCCGTGCGGTAAACGGATGTCATTTCGATTAAATGCAGTGCGGATAGATGGACCGTAAAAACTAGTAAGACGGAGTGCCCCAAGTGTGCCGTGGCACTTTGCCCTAGGTGCGTCCGGCCTGAGGGCAGAGGTTGGAATTCTCCAGAGGGAGGATGGGTCTGGATTTCCTAAGGGGGACGTTGCCTTCCGCCAGAACCAGCGAGTAACAATATTTGGGGCAGGGGGGGCTGATGCCCACCAGGGATTTTGGCCTGCCACCTTAACAATGTCGAACAGCCTCTCCGTGGATGGTGCTTTGCACATTCAAGTTGAGAAGCCACTGAAGAGGTTGGGACTGACTCAGTAAGAGATCTTTGAAATAGCGCCGTCAGTTTCTTAGCACTGTCAGAGATATCAAGCATAGCAGTCTATTCCGTTGCCCACCAACACGGGGGTCGCCGGTTCGAATCCCCCGTGTTACCTCCGGCGTGGTCGGGCATCCCTACAGACACAATTAGCCGTGTCTGCGGGTGGGAAGCCGGATGTGGGTATGTGTCCTGGTCGCTGCACTAGCGCCTCCTCTGGTCAGTCAGGGCGCCTGTTCGGGGGGGGGGGGGAGAGAACTGGTGAGAATAGCGTGATCCTCGTGTGCGCCACGTCCCCCTGGCGAAACTCCTCACTGTCAGGTGAAAAGAAGCGGCTGGCGACTCCACATGTATGGGAGGAGGCGCGTGGTAGTCTGCAGCCCTCCCCGGATCGGCAGAGGGAGGGCTGCCTTTGCTCGCCTTAGTTCGACATCGTAGACACATCTGCGGCATGTACAGCCATGTGTCATTGTTTTCATCATGCTGAGATGATAAGCGAGTTAAACTTGGCTCGCCGTCATCTCCGGAGGGCCGCGTGTCATCCTGACTCATTGTTTATGTGGTGATTTTTAGCAGATTTCCTGGTGGGCAGCAGGTGAACGGTAGGCAGCTGGCAGCGTGCAGCCGTTGTGCAGAACAGTGTGTTGTTCACGGTGTTGTGAGCAAGGACAGCGTCAGGTGTTTCAGTACCCTCTGCAGCTCAATGCGGAGAACGTCGGTCGGGGTTAGAGGTGCTATTCCCTCTGTAGGTCCTGTAGAGCAGTGTTTCTCAACCGGGGGTCCGCGGACCCCTGGTGGTCCGTGGTGTAATTGAAAGGGGTCCGTGAAAAATAAAATATCTTTTAAAAAAAAGATCCTATGACATTTATAGAAATAGCATTGTTTTACTCAGATGTGACTGAGACCTTTATCTACCTAAACTATAAAGGGTAACGGGACTTTTTTCTCTAATTACATCTGTTTCACAAGTGTAATTTATTGTATTTTAATAAGAGATCTCGCTCCCGTTTGCATTGTTAAAAGTTACTGCATAGCAATTCTGTTGTTACATATATCTGAAAGTTACTGAATACATATTCTGTTTTGTTACATATATCTGAAAGTTACTGAATACATATTCTGTTTTGTTACATATATCTGAAAGTTACTGAATACATATTCTGTTTTGTTACATATATCTGAAAGTTACTGAATACATATTCTGTTTTGTTACACATATCTGAAAGTTACTGAATACATATTGTGTTTAGTTACATATATCTGAAAGTTACTGCATAAGAATTCTGTTTTGTTACATATATCTGAAAGTTACTGCATAAGAATTCTGTTTTGTTAACTATATCTAAGTTACAACTGAAAGCTCTTATTTTTGCCCCAAAGCGTGGATAAATGCTATAATGCAATTTAAAATGCAGTTTCTACTGTTTCTATCAAATTGCAACCCCCCTCCCCCAAGATCAGGTGGAGGGGTCCTCAGGGTAGATCAAAAATACGCAGGGGGTCCAGGACCCCAAAAAGGTTGAGAACCACTGCTGTAGAGCAAGACATTAACCCTGCATGGAAAAGAGCTTCTGTTGGCTGTGTAGCACACTGCATCCCATGTGGAAATGGACTATCGTAAAACCATAGAAGTTGCTATAGTGTTCCTGTGGGGGGGGGGGGGGGGTTTCATCACATTGTTGGGTTGAAGCTTTAGATTACAGGCGATTCATTACACAAAGCCCCTCTTGGGGCGTCCTGGGGAACAGCGGTTCGAATCCCCGTGTTGGTCGGGTGTCCTTACAGATACAATTGGCCGTGTCTGCGGGTGGAAAGCCGGATGTGGGTATGTGTCCTGGTCGCTGCACTAGCGCCTCCTCTGGTCGATCGGGGCACCTGTTTGGGGGGGGACTGGGGGGAATAGCGTGATCCTCCCACGCGCTACGTCCCCCTGGTGAAACTCCTCACTGTCAGGTGAAAAGAAGCGGCTGGCGACTCCGCATGTATGGGAGGAGGCATGTGGTAGTCTGCAGCCCTCCCCGGATCGGCAGAGGGGGTGGAGCAGCAACCAGGACGACTCGGAAAGATGGTGTAATTGGCCAGGTACAATTGGGGAGAAAAAGGCGGAAAAAATCCAACCCCCCCCCCCCCCAAAAAAAATACAAAGCCCCTCTTAATTCAAAACGTATTTCTGCATTGCAACACATTATCAGACCTTGAATCAACAACTTAAGAAATAATGCATTTCAAATGTAAAATAATATGAACCACTTATGAACAAAGCTGGAATTAGGGTGACTGATTTTCCACATCGCGGGTAGCGGGGTCCCTTATCTAACTACGCACTTGATCTCCGCCTCAGACAGCCACGTGTTGGATGGTGCGCACTCACTGTTTATTCTGATCAGATATGGTGGAGCTCGTGACAAAATCCATTTGGGTTTCGCTCGATACGCCGGCCGGCCGTGCAGCCCGCTGCTCAGCCGGCCTCAACCGCGCGGGAGGGAGGGGAGGCCTCGCCGTGGAGAAAAGGCTGCAGAGTTTATTAGGTCATAGCCGGAGAAGTAGGGTATGTAAGTGGGGCACGAGAAGACCTCGGCGTTATGCCGATTCGCACGTGCCGCCCGAGAAGTTTTGACTGGCCTGTCACGTCAGATGACGGAGGTTAATGTGGTTCAGACTTTTACTGCCAAACACGATCAGCATTTCAGAGAGCATATAAGACATGATTCGGCTGGGGTTTTTTTTTTAGAGGGGCTGATAAAGTGTAGCGTCCTTACAACTCTAGGGGCTTAGAAATCCTGTAGAAATGTCTTTGACTTGTCTTCAACACTTCACCGATTTTGTCCAGTTGCGAAGTGTAGTGTGTCAGTGGTTCTCAACCTTTTTGGGGTCCTGGACCCCCTGCGTATTTTGGATCTACCCTGAGGACCCCTCCACCTGATCTTGGGGGAGGGGGGTTGCAATTTGATAGAAACAGTAGAAACTGCATTTTAAATTGCATTATAGCGTTTATTCACTCTTTGGGGCAAAAATAAGAGCTTTCAGTTGTAACTTAGATATATGTAACAAAACAGAATTCTTATGCAGTAACTTTCAGATATATGTAACAAAACAGAATATGTATTCAGTAACTTTCAGATATATGTAACAAAACAGAATATGTATTCAGTAACTTTCAGATATATGTAACTAAACACAATATGTATTCAGTAACTTTCAGATATATGTAACAAAACAGAATATGTATTCAGTAACTTTCAGATATATGTAACTAAACACAATATGTATTCAGTAACTTTCAGATATATGTAACAACACAGAATATGTATTCAGTAACTTTCAGATATATGTAACAAAACAGAATATGTATTCAGTAACTTTCAGATATATGTAACAACACAGAATATGTATTCAGTAACTTTCAGATATATGTAACAAAACAGAATATGTATTCAGTATCTTTCAGATATATGTAGCAAAACAGAATATGTATTCAGTAACTTTCAGATATATGTAACAACAGAATTCTTATGCAGTAACTTTTAACAATGCAAACGGGAGTGAGATCTCTTATTAAAATACAAGAAATTACACTTGTGAAACAGATGTAATTAGAGAAAAAAGTCCCGTTACCCTTTATAGTTTAGGTAGATGAAGGTCTCAGTCACATTTGAGTAAAATAATCCTATTTCTATAAATGTCATAGGATCTTTTTTTAAGATGTTTTATTTTCACGGACCCCTTGCAATTACACCACGGACCACTAGGGGTCCGCGGACCCCTGGTTGAGAAACACTGTGTATGTGATGCCACAACCGGCCCAGGATGTTTGTTTGGTGAGGGGCAACAACAGCCTTAGCAACCGATCAGTTGAGTCCAGGGCGGCACAGTGGTTAGCGCGGTCGCCTCACAGCAGGAAGGTCCTGGGTTCGAGCCCCGGGGTAGTCCAACCTTGGGGGGTCATCCCGGGTC
Organism: Lampris incognitus; assembly: GCF_029633865.1. Classification (NCBI taxonomy): domain Eukaryota; kingdom Metazoa; phylum Chordata; class Actinopteri; order Lampriformes; family Lampridae; genus Lampris; species Lampris incognitus. The sequence continues at coordinate 41,975,974 of NC_079225.1, read as the reverse complement.
GTCCTCTGTGTGGAGTTTGCGTGTTCTCCCCGTGTCTGCGTGGGTTTCCTCCGGGGGCTCCGGTTTCCTCCACCAGTCCAAAGACATGCAGGTCAGGTGACTCGAGACTGTCCTCCACCAAAAAACGACCCCATAGGTGGTTTGTACAAGCAGCTTATTACGACCCATAGTTACGTTTTAAGCTACTTCCTCGCGGTTACGTTACTGTCCCTGTAACAATAAGCATCTCCTTCCGTGAGCTCTCGTGAGAAGGAATATTAATAAAAGCAAAGTTTAATGTCACATAGCGGTTATAATGTCCACGCTAGCTGACTTGCTAACTTGTGGCTAACGTTAAGTTGGCTCTTATAACGTTATTCATAGTGAACATACTGCCAATAACAATCTTAGTTACTATACTAGATGGTGAAACAACACAAAAACGCACTGACGACGTATTCTGTTGTTCTCAAATTGTTTTAAAAACCCACAATGCACAGAGGCGAAAAGTATCTGTGGCATATCTCCTGCCCCCGGTAGGGGGCGCTAATTTAGGAAACGCTCCTGTGGGTCGTCCATCCATCCATGACCCAAACCGCTTATCCTGCTCTCAGGGTTGGGGGGATGCTGGAGCCTATCCCAGCAGTCATTGGGCGGCGGGCGGCGAGACACCCTTGGACCCCCAAGGTTGGACTACCCCGGGGCTCGAACCCAGCACCTTCTTGCTGTGAGGCGACCGCACTAACCACTGCGCCACCATGCCGCCCCTGTGGGTCGTGTTAGAGGATGATCGACCTATGTGGTCATGTGGGTTGGAGGACTTGTTGGTCCCCCCGCCTGCCACCCAACGACTGCTGGGATAGGCTCCAGCATCCGGCGACCCCAACTGGGATAAGCGGCTCGGATAATGGATGGGTGGATAAAGTGTGGTGTAAATGTCATGCCCAACTGAGGGATTCCAGATCCTATCCTGTTTCAGTCTAATGTGAAAACCGATCGGTCAGAATGTGTTCGTGCTGCACACCGCAAAGAACTGAGCACGATCTGACAGTGCACAGATAAAAAGTAGGCAATGATCAAAAAATGATCACCATCAGAAGAAAGATATAGAGTAAAGGGAACGATAAGAGCAAATGAAAATAGCAAAATCAAAATTAAAATGAAATTAAAACCTCAAAATAAAGTGATGAAGATATAAAATGATAGGGAAACACAACAACACAGCAGCCCCCCTAATTGATTAACAGAAAATTAGCAGCTATTAGAAATTAATTAACTAATTAATTAATGTACACAGTCCCCCCCCTTTTTTGTGGGGGGGGTCCATGCATGTACTGCAGGAACCCTACTGTTCCTGTAACGGCATGACTCGGGGGTTACCCATGATGCTAGACGCCATCTGCACATGATGCTAACTCTGTCTTTCATGTCATGGTCACCTGTGCTGCATTTTATCTCTGCTCTGGGGATGGGAAAGAGGGAGAGGAGGGAGGCATGTGCTTGATTGTTTGTTTGTGTTATGTTTAACATTTTTGCAAAACCCAATAAGCAGATTTGAAGAAAAAGAAATTAATCAACAATTAACAAGGTGTGCTTTGACTATGCATCCATCGAGCCATTGTCGGAACCGCTTATCCTGCTCTCGGGGTCGCGGGGATGCTGGCTGGAGCCTATCCCAGCAGTCGTGGGGCTGACTAATGACTAATTATCTATTATTTATGAAGCAGCTGTCTGCAGTTTAAACTGCATCATTGTGGCGTCCAGGTAGTGTAGCGGTCTATTCTGTCGCCTGCCAACACGGGGGCCCGCCGGTTCGAATCCCCGTGTTACCTCCGGCTTGCTCGGGCGTCCCTACAGACACAATTGGCCTTGTCTGCGGGTGGGAAGCCGGATGTGAGTATGTGTCCTGGTCACTGCACTAGCGCCTCCTCTGGTCGGTCGGGGCAGCTGTTCGGGGTGTGGGGGGAGGGGGAATAGCGTGATCCTCCCACGCACTACGCCCCCCCCCCTTGTGAAACTCCTCTCTGTCACTAGCGACTCCATATGTATCGGAGGAGACGTGGTAGTCTGCAGCCCTCCCCGGATCGGCAGAGGGGGTGGAGGAGCAACCGGGATGGATCGGAAGAGTGGGGTAATATATATCCATCCATTATCTGAACCACTTATCCTGCTGTCAGGGTCGCGGAGATGCTGGAGCCTATCCCAGCGGTCTTTGGGCGGCAGGCGGGGAGACACCCTGGACAGGCCGCCACTCCATCACACACACACACACACAGACATTCACACCTAGGGACAGTTTAGTCCGGCCGAGTCACCTGACCTACATGTGTTTTGACTGTGGGAGGAAACCGGAGCCCCCGTAGGAAACCCACACAGACACGGGGAGAACATGCAAACTCCACACAGAGGACGACCCGGGACGACCCCCAAGGTTGGACTACCCCGGGGCTCGAACCCAGGACCTTCTTGCTGGGAGGCGACCGCGCTAACCGCTGCGCCACCGTGCCGCAAATTAACCGATAAGTTGAGTCCAGGGCGGTGCAGTGGTTAGCATAGTCGCCTCACAGCAAGAAGGTCCTGGGTTCGAGCCCCGGGGTAGTCCAACCTTGGGGGTCGTCCCGGGTCGTCCTCTGTGTGGAGTTTGCATGTTCTCCCGGGGCCCATACATACATACATACATACATACATACATACATACATATATACACATATATATATACACACATACATATATATACATACATATATATATACATACATATATATATATACATATATATATATATACACACATACATATATATACACACATACATATATATACACACACACATATATATATATACATACATACACACATACATACATACACACACACACACATATACATATAGATATACATACATAGAGAGAGAGAGAGAGAGAGAGAGAGAGAGAGAGAGAGAGCGAGAGCGTATTTTTCCGAAACCATCAATGGAGTTATAAGTGCTCAACTAATGAGGAGCGGAATATCAACACAGATACAGGAAAAAGCTGAGTTGTCACAGTACTTTAATAAATAGCTGTAGTTGTTGAACCCAAGTTTCTTCATTTATAAAAAACATTACATGGTTTAAAAAAAAAGCATTAAAACTTTTTCCCTGTATCTGTGTTGAGACATATATATATATATATATATATATTAAAAAGAGAATATTTGGCAAACATTATCCAAAAACCTTATTCATTTTCCCCGCAGGTGGCAAATAAACGGCCCTCGATGTGGTCCGAGGGCCCTGAGACGGCAGCAGCTCTTTAGAGGTCCGTTGATCTGCACGTCTGTTTTTCTCGTAATGCTAGCAAAGGAAAAAAACAAACCCCATCAGCGTAAACCACTCTGTCAGGTTACCCCCCACCCCCTCCCCCCCCCACACGATACACCAACCAGCGTCTGGATGAGACAGGAAAGCTGCCCTTGACGCTTTGCCCTTTAGACACGCACACAAACATGGACGCACACACACCCACCCACACACACACACACGCACCCATCCGTCACACCCCGGGAGTGGCTTGGTACACGGAGGCTCCATCTGTCTCCCCGGCCCCTCGCAGGGCAGACTGGCACTGAGCGTGACGGCTGCTCCGGACCAACAGCCCCGCCCGTCTGCCTCCTCCTCCTCTTCCTCCTGGTTCGTCTGTCGCAGTGATTCATCGCTCGGAGGAGGCGCCCGCGGCTCTGCAGCGGGCGTGCTTTACGTAACCGGCTGGCGGAGGTAACGGGCCGCAAAAGGTGGAGGGATCTTCTTGTCAGAGGAGGCCGAGAAGTGTTTGCTTTACACCTGGCGGTGCGACAGTGAGGCGGCGTGCCGGATGGCGGCGGGTGTTAATACCGCCGCGACGCTGGTTCCTGGGCGACCGGCGCTTCCCCACCCAAACTCAACGCAGATTTCGACGTCTTGTTGCGAGAGACAAAACCGCTAGCCACCGGTTTGAATACCCACCCGCTGGTTTTCCGTCCCCCGCCGGCGCTGCGAAACAGAAATTACGGACCGCTGATCCGTTGCCTTTTGTGGTCTGACCTCTGACCCCGTCGCTCTTCTTCATCTCACGTTCACCCGCTCTGTTCACAGCAGGCGTCGTTAAGCTAGCTCGTGCGTTCAAGTCAAAACGCCAAAGGCGAAACAGTCTGAGGCACGTATAGGAACTCGTGTGCCGTGGGTGTGCGGGTTTTCCACCCAGCCGGTCCCTGCGACGGGTGTTGTCACTGGTTACCTCACATTCAACCAAAGAGAAGAAGAAGAAGAAAAGAAGAAAGCCACTTTATGATGTCATTGTGAAGTTATTTTGGTTACAATGAAACTTGTCTGCATTCAACCCATCCTATTGTATAGGAGCAGTGGGCGGCTGCTCTTTCCACTGCCTTGCTCAGGGGCACAGACAGGAGTATTAACCCTAACATGCATGTCTTTTTTTGGGGGGGGGGGTTTTCTCCCCAATTGTATCCAGTCAATTACCCAGCTCTTCTGAGCTCCACCCCCTCTACCGATCCCAGGAGGGCTGCAGACTACCACGTGCCTTATCTGATACATGTGGAGTCGTCAAGCCGCGTCTTTTCACCTGACAGTGAGGAGTTTCACCAGGGGGACGTAGCGCGTGGGAGGATCACGCTATTCCCCCCCAGTTCCACCTCCCCTCCCAGAGGAGGTGCTAGCGCAGCAACCGGGACACGTACCCACGTCCGGCTTCCCGCCCGCAGATACGGCCAACTGTGTCTGTAGGGGTGCCCGGCCAAGCCCGAGGTCACGCGGGGATTCGAACCGGTGATCCCCGTGTTGATAGGCAACAGAATGACCGCCACGCCACCCAGACACCCTCATGCATGTCTTTTTGATGGTGGGAGGAAACCGGAGCGCCCGGAGGAAACCCACGCAGACACGGGGAGAACATGCAAACTCGGCACAGAAAGGACCCGGGATGGCCTGGGGTTCGAACCCAGGCCCTTGTTGCTGTGAGGCAACAGTGCTGACAACACCACACACCTCATCACCCGTATGACATGGTCACCTGACAAAGAATCAGAATAAATGCATTCACTGTTTTTTTTTGTGCGGAGGTTTTGGACTCCGAATGAAAAGGTTATGAAGCAAAAAGTTAGCCGCTAAGCTAAAACTTCGAACGCCAACTGGTCAGCATGTTGCTATGGTTACATAGACTTTGTCACTCACGTATGAATTCAGATCAGCGATTAAGCTTGAGCGGAACTGCGTCTGTATTATCCGGTTTTAACGAGCACCTTCCGGCCAATCAGAGGCCAGTATTCCCGTGACCATGGTATAAGCTGGGGTAGTGCTGGGTTGGATGGAGCTCAGGACCCTCTGCTGCACATGGTTCCCTGTGCCTGA